>NC_081181.1:190419810-190462731 GCF_029867415.1 Vicia villosa
TATCGCACATCTGCGCGTACTTCAACAGGGGCAACTCCATTCTCGTTAGTCTACGGTATGGAAGCAGTTCTCCCAATCGAAATCCAGATTCCTTCCTTAAGGATCATGAAAGAAGCCGATCTAGACGAAGACGATTGGATTCAAACTCGATTCGACCAAATACACTTGATCGATGAGAAAAGACTTGCAGCTATCTGTCATGGCCAGCTATACCAAAAGCGCATGATCAAAGCATTCAACAAGAAAGTCAAAAGTCAAGCATACCAAACTGGTGGCTTGGTTATCAAACGCATCATCTTACCACAAGGTGATCCCAGAGGCAAATGGACCCCCACCTACGAGGGACCATTCATAATCAAGAAAATATTCTCCGGCGGTGCCATGTTGCTTACCACCATGGATGGCGAGGATTTCCCACACCCTGTGAATGCGGACATAGTCAAAAAGTACTTTGCTTAAAAAAAAAATACAGCTCGCTAAGTTGAAAACCTGAAAGGGCAACTTAGGCAAAAATGAGCGTCTCGGTGGATTGAAAACCCGAAAGGGCGATCCAGGCAAAAATTAGAGACAAAACAAATACAATCCCGGTAGGCTGAAAACCTGAAAGGGCAGCCTAGGCAAAAATTAGGGAATAAAGCATACAACTATGTCCCGCTCAGCTGCCTACTCACCGACAAGGTTCAACACCTCAAAGACACCGATCAGTCCAATCACTTTCTTCCAACAAGTGAGGGATGAGATGCTCGAAGACAGATTGGCAATAGCAGAATTGAAACTTGACTGGATCGTTCTCACATAGCTATTTCTTTTCATAAATACTTTTCAAAACTTTCTGACAATTTCCTACTTCTAGGATTGTTGTCTCCCTATACTAATCCGCCTATCACGGCACCTTTTCAAAAATCAATGCAGCTTATAACTAACATTTTCATTTTTTCTGTTTTGAATACGCGAGCATCCCAATGATATTTTGAATGAACATATGCATTTGAATATGATTGATGTTTACCAGGAAAAACAGGAATAGCATTCCGGACATGTCCCAATTATTTGGACATTATCCTAAACCAGCATCAGAAGGAAGTTTCCCCAATGGAGACACATTCCTCAACAAATCCCTCAAAAAGATTTTTCTTTCGAAAGAAGTCTTATTCCCCAGCAGGGTTGTTCCAGATTACTGTCTTCAGAAGGTGTGATCTCCGCACCCAAACTTGGTCAGATAGTGCATCGGAGGATTATGCATCTTCCTCATTCCCACTCCAAAGGGCGTCACAGTCCGAACTCTCAAAACTACTGTTCATCCCCGAGCAGTAATCAAAGATCCTTCAATAGAACATCCTGGTTCTCAAAGAATTTCCCCAACCCAGGGTACTCAAGCGAGACAGAAGATCATCAACAACCACGATGCCTTCACTTCCAAATGGCTAGCAGGGATTTATTTTCCCAATCACAATGCCTTCATTTCTTGACGACTAAGCTGGGATTTATTTTCCCAATCAGGAGCTTGACACGCTCTAAGCTGCATAAACCATGCATCACATTCACACTCATATTCACATTCACAATCATGCATCATACGCATATTCATACACAACATAACTTGCATATTTCTCCTCTAGCTCGAGGATCTCATATCATACATGCATCATAGACATCGCATATTATTAACTTGATTTTTCAGGTAGACAGATGTCTTCAGCAAAGATGTTCTCACTCACATGCAGTGTTCATCCTGAATCTTATTCAGACAAGCAGTCCTTTCAGATACAATCAAACCAAAGATTCACTCTGAAGAACTCTCATTCTCAACTCATTTATCATCTAACATTGCTAGTCTAAGGCGATACCTCAGACGGTTCCAGAACGATCTAGCATTTCAGATCTAAGGCGATACCTCCGACGGTTCCAGAACGATCTAGCATTTCAGATCTAAGGCGAAACCTCAGACGGTTCCAGAACGATCTAACATTGCAGATCTAAAGTGATACCTCAAACGGTTCCACAATGATCAACTTTCAAATCCTTCATCAAGATATAATCAACAGATTCATTCTGATGAACAAACCATCAACACATTGTCCAGGTGGCATCCGAAAGCCCATCTCAGGTAATGTTTCAATCTGCCAACAACATTTCACAGACAACATTCAAATGCAACTTCCAACATCTCTGCTGATCAAGGTAAGTGCAAATTTTCAGGGCATCTATTTATTCAATCATCTTCTACCCTCAGATTTCAGACAATCTCTTCAGGTTTAAGAAGATTGAATAGGGGCAACTGTTATACCCCAAAATTTGCCCACTTCTTTTTTCAGGAAAGTTTCAATATGAAAATTAAGAGTCTCATATAAACATGGATTTTTTCAAAATATCCTGACATATGAAGAACTTGGTTTTCAGAATTTTTCTTACACAGTAACTTGGCTTACAGTGGAATTTATTCTTACGCAAACGCCAAATACTGTTCTTTACTTCACAAATACTATTTATTTATTTTACAGATAAATAGTACTAACACAGTTCATGCAGGGTTAAATCTTTTTGCAGGCGCAAAAGCAGGAAACTCACACTGTACTGGTAACAATTGTTTTTGTTTTCCCACTAACTTTTGTGCTATATTCCATTATTTTCAAAATCTTTTCAAATCTATCCTTTCAAATTCAAATCTCAACTTTATTCTATCCATCTCTCTTTTCCCAACAATACCTTACACTTTCTTTCAAATCTCACTACCACTCAAATTTCCTTTTGTACGGAATCACATCATTCCCCAACGTCTCTATCATCTTTCCATTCTATAAATACCTCTCATTCTTCCCACAAATCTCACATCAAATTCTAAATCATCTTTCAAATTCCTACCTCATAATCCATCATTTCTTCTTCCCTAGCAAAAATGGCAAAATGGATAGAAACACTGCTTCTTACAGTCGTCACCATTGCTACGGTGATCACAACTTTCTTCTGCCTACACAGTCCTGAGAAGTGTGGACCTGCAATGGTTGCACTCCCACTCCTCTACATGTTATTAATCATAGCATGGTTCGTCAACCGTCATTTTTAAAATTTGTCGTGTTTCTTATTTTCTTAAACGTACCGTTTATTCGTCGTACTTTTCAATATAGTATGTAATATTTATACTGTCAGTATTAAATGTTGTACTAGTTGTCATAATATTGCTTAATTACTAAGATAATATTTTGTGTATTTTCTGCCAGTCAAATATTTCTATTTCTGTGCATTAAATAATTTTCAGGTTATTATCGGTAATTTTGCCCGCATACCGTAAATATCAGTTATTTATTATGTTTCTGTTTTCTAACAAGTCATGTAAATAAATTTTCATGCTTCACACCAAACAAAAACAAAAATAACAACAAAAAAAAAAAAAGAAAATTAACTTTGACGGTTGATTTTTCACTTTAACTGCTGCTTCAGTACACGAACAGTCGGTTGACAGACAAACTGCAGACAGTACAATTCACAGTGATTTGTACAATCAATCAAATCAATCATTCACAATTCAAATTTCCAAGATTTTTGTGTTAGAAGTCTTCTGAATATCACATGATTAGCAGAAACTCAACACTGCACAAAAATCAGGTACGCTTAACTGCCTCCTATACAGACAGTCCCTAATCAGGGTTTTTCTTGTTTTAACAGGAGCAACAAGTTTTGAGAGCTCAAATGGATTTCATATACATCCATACATCTCAAAGTACCATCATACAAATTTTCAAACTTCAATTCACTCAGACGCACCGTCAGCAGCTCAAACAGTCAACAGACGACCCGTTTGACCAAAAAAGTCAACTGACAGTCAAAAATGAAATTTTTTGCCAAAGTCCATATTTTGTCAAAGGATTCAACATTTGATCATTGGATGATCACAATTCATCAAGGAAAGATCAAAAATCAACAAAACCCTAAGATTCAAAATTAGGGTTTTTGCCTGAAAAGTCAACTCAACTTTGACTGATCATAACTCTCTCATCCTTCATCCAAAAAATGCCAACCAAAGCTCATTTTGAAGGAAATTCAATTATCTTTCAAATGCAATTGATCCCATGGTCATTGCATTCACCATTTGAAAAATATGGCCAAAGACATTACAGGTCATTTTCAAAGTCAACAAAAAGACACTTTTTTCAAAAGGACACACAAGGAGAACCAAAAATCATTTTGACATGAAACCAAAGACATTGGTTAGAGGACTCTTTGAGGTTTCCAAAAAGTGCAAGATCTCCTTCATATGACAAAAATTGAAGGATTTACACCTTGTTGAAGTTGGCTAAATTTTGGGAAAATGCATGAAATCAACATTGCTCAAAAATGTTTTTTTTCCAAAAGAGTCCAAGTTTTTATGGTCCAAACATCTTTGCCATGTTACTATGGGCCTCCCACGACCAAGACAAAGCCCACATCTTTATTGGCCATTTTTTGCATAATTTTATCTTACTTTAAGATTAAAATTAAAAGGAAAATGCATGGATAATGGTTGCTTGGCCTCCAAGTATGACTCACTTCAAGGAATCTTCATTTTTTCTGCAAGAATTGAAGAGCAAGACAAGAGCATTGAATGGAGTCAAGCTTGGTCAACAATTCAAAGATTTTTAATATTTTAAAAATCAAACTTTCAACAAAGACAACAAAGCTTCTTAGCTTGAGTTCCAAGCAACTTTGGGCTATAAAAGAAGCATCATACTTCAGCAAAAGAGGGGACACACGAAGAGATAGCAAGAGAATAGCCACAAACCTCTCAAAATTCTCAAAAAATCTCCATACTTTGTAATTTTCAAAATCAATTTTCCAATCAATATTAATACAAACCAAGCATTCTAATCATCTTCTCAAAGATAATAGAGTAAGATTGAACTTTAAACACAGGCCCATGAGAGTCGTATAAAGCATATAATACTCTTCATGTACATATGAATTTTATTTTCGTTTTTGTATATGCAACTGATTTCAATGCTAACCAACCATCCTATCATGCTCATAAGGTCCTATGCAAATGATCTGGGCCTTAACATGCCAACTCCCACGTGAGGATAGCCATATGCCATTAACATAAGCTTATGAGTGTTCATACTTTAACATCTTCGAACCTATAGCTATGAGCATCAAACCACGAAACTAATGACATATTTGGATTCAGGGCATCATGTTTAGTGGATCTGGGTTGCTTTCATGTGTTGCTAACGTGTGTTCTTGCAGGTTTGGGAAGCTACCAAAAATAACGTTTTCTTATTGTAAAATAGAGGGGGTTCAAAACCCCCGCTATCTGTCTAGAAAAAATGCATGGGACGGAGGTTGAAGACGACCACGCGTCCGAGCGTGGTTCGTCAGTCAACAGTCAGCTCTCTCTCCCTCTGTTTCCATTGGTCCACGCAGGCGAAGGTGGGGACCAGTCTGACTTTGGTCTCCCACTAATCCCATGATCTACTTTAACCATGTGCATCATGTGACCTCAGATCTGAACCCTTGGATCACTTCAATCTTCAATCCAACGCCTCACACACGCAGCTCCATGCTATGGCCCCTCAATCAAACCACACAGGATTAGTATCCTTTTATTTCTATTATTTATTTTCTATTTTATTTTAATTTCTTTGTTAAATTAATTAAAAATAGTTAAAAAATCCACAAAAAATATTTTAAACTTCTAAAAATATATATTATTTTCTGAAATAAAAATATTTTATTTTTCTTCAAAATTTCAATATTTTTCATAATTAATTAGTATGTATTTATATATTTGCTTGTTAATTATTTTAATTAGTCAAAAAATCATAAAAAAAATTGTTCTTTGTGTTAAATATTGTTTATATATCATAAACTAATTTTGTACATATTTAGGATAATTTTATCATCAAGTTTTAATTATTTGTGTAATTATTTGCATAATTATGTTTTAATTAACTTAAAAAAATCCAAAAACAATTTCAAAAATTCCAAAAAAATTAGTTTTGTTCTAAAATTAATTGACAAATGTTTTGTACATATTTCAAACTTATTTTCTAAGTTTAATCATATTTTCATCTTTTCTTTATTTTAAAATTAATTAATCATGCATTAATTATATTTAAAATAAATCCTAAAAAATCCAAAAATATGCCTTTTATTTCTTGCAATTTAAAATTCCTAGATAAATGTATAGGATGTCAAATTCATGTAAGTAGGCTAGTTTACATTTCCCGCACAATCGATGTAATAGCGTAGATTTACTTTCCGCACTTTACATTTCCGCATTTTAATTTCCAGCACACATATAAACTGCGTGTATGTCAAAGATAAAACTGAACCGTCAGATCACTAACTTCAAAGATAAATATCTGAATTCAATCACAATCACATTTGCACCTCCTAGGGTAACCCCTTTTCACTCTTTTCAAAATCAAAGTTACATTTCTACTGTTTCGAGTACAAAATCGAACCTTTTGTTTATATCCGACGAATGGATAGATTTTTAAAGGGAACAAGGATAAAGACCTCCTAACTCAGGGTAGACCTCCTAGTTTGCTTGCTCAAAATCAAAACAAACAAAATTCTCATACACTGTTGTTTTTTTAAAACGAATTTTCCAAAAGACAATACTTTGTATACATCCAAACACGGATCATTACAAAATTAACGATCTTTTCAAAACATCTTTCGAAAGATAAACAAGCATTTGTATATATCCGCACAAGGATCATTACAAATTCTATTTGCAAAGGTATTTCAAAAACACAGGTAAAGCATTCCGAATCAATTGAAAAGTAAAGCAAATGAGCTAAGCAAACTAAAGAGCCCATGGATAACCATGGATACAAAGGGTGCTAACACCTTCCCTTTGTATAACCTACCCCCTTACCCAGAATCTCTCAAAGGTCTTTTTTCTGTTTCTTTTATAAACCTTTCCTTCATTGGATAAAATAAAAGGTCGGTGGCGACTCTGTAAACTTTTTCAAAAGTGACGCGAAAGCGTCCGATCGACAAAAAAGAGTCAGTTCACGTATCCCACCCACGGAGGGGTATGGCCCGAAAGGACGGTCCACAGCCATCTTTATTTGATTATAGCCAGAAAAACCGTCCATGAAAGAGAACACCGAATACTGAGCAGTGTTGTCGACTAGCACATCAATATGAGGCAGAGGGAAATCATCCTTCGGACTTGCCCTATTCAAATCTCGGTAGTCAACACACATGCGTACCTTTCCGTCCTTCTTAGGAACAGGTACTATGTTTGCAATCCAAGGAGGATACTCACACACAGATAAGAAACCAGCCTTCAACTGTTTTTCAACTTCTTCCTTGATTTTCAAAGCCATATCAGGTCGAGTTCTTCGTGGTTTTTGCTTTACAGGCGGACATTCTGGTTTGAGCGGTAGCCTGTGCATAACTATATCCGTGTCTAAACCAGGCATGTCTTCATATGACCAGGCGAATATATCAACATACTCTCGAAGCAACTCAATCAACCTTCTCTTTACATCACTTTGCAAAGCGGCCCCTATCTTGACTTCTCTCTTTGTTTCTTCCGTACCGAGGTTGATGACTTCTATGGCTTCTTGATGCGGCTGAATAGATTTCTCCTCTTGTCTCAAAAGTCTTGCCAATTCCTCGGGGACTTCACAATCTTCTCCACTATCCTCATCAGCTTGGTCAATTGGATTCTCAAAGATATCAAGACGTGGAACTGTAACATTATCATTTTTGATGGAGTTCGAGCCGGATCTGCACGATGGATGATTTATGCCTTAGAATGCAACACATAAAAAGGAAAAAAAGGAAATCTTTGCCATTTTTGAAACAGTTTTTTAAAGTAAGAACAAAAATGAAAGAAATGGAACAGTAATTGCATGCGAAGATATGATTTTCATTCAATATTAAACAAATTGAAACAACATGGGGGCCCTTCTTTATACAAGTGGTCAAAATGCTTAGGGCGAAGCACATGACTTATCGAAACAAGAAAATTACATCTCCATAAAAGTGACTCTAGGGATGTCCAAGATAGTCCAATTGCTGAGTTCCTGTCCAGGTGCAGCATGGCAAATGAATCTGGAGAGATCTTCTTCATCATCATCATCCACGGCGAGAACCTGACTTCCAGAACTGGTGCTTGCACTGACGAACACTTGAGAAATGGGGGGAATCACCTTCTTTCCAGGAATTATGCTGAGCTGAGTAGAAGAAGATGGTTGATACCCAAGGCCATACTTGTCTCGCTTCTCTTGAACATCAATCAGCTTGCCCCAAGCACTATGGGGAGTACCAGCTTCTAAGAAAGCCTTAGCATCATTTAGAGACGAGAGGGGCGCTCCGAGTTCCTTCTTATTCTCAACCACGGGGAGTTTATCAACCGACACAATCTCTAAGGCTTGAAAAGGTGTCTCTTGTATCTCTCCCTCCACTTCAACATAACGGTATGATGCCAGATTATTGACTATCAAATCCTCTTCACCATTGATCACAACAATCTTGTCATTCACAACAAATTTCAAACACTGATGGAGGGTAGATGTCACAGCCCCAGCAGCATGGATCCAAGGACGACCCAAGAGGCAAGTATACGAAGGACTTATATCCATGACATAGAAGGCAATATAGAACATGTGAGGGCCAATCAAAACAGGCAGATCAATTTCCCCTTCTACGGACCTTCTAGAGCCATCAAACGCTCTGACACTCATAGTGCATGGTCTCATCATAATCCCATCCATACTCAGCTTAAACAAAGTGGTCTTGGGCATCACATTAAGAGAAGAACCTGTATCAATCAGAACTCGAGACAACACAGCATCCAGACACTTGACTGAGATATGCAACGCTTTGTTGTGTGCTCTACCCTCAGGTGGAAGCTCGTCATCAGAAAAACCCAAACAATTACCAGCAGCAATGTTGGTCACAACCCCTTCAAACTGAGGCACGGTAATGTCTTGAGTTACGTGAGCGGAAGCCAGAACTTTCATCAGAGCATCACGATGAGCTTCAGAATGCACCAAGAGAGACAAGATGGAGATCTTGGCTTGGGTCTGATCAAGTTGGTCAATCACTTTGTAATCACTCTTCTTAATGATCTTCAAAAGTTGGTCGGCATCTTGTGCATTACGTGTTACAGGAGGATCAACAGCAACTTGCTTTCCTTTTGCCTGGGCACTAGCATCCTTATTGGTCTCTTTAGGGGGCGGAGGAGGGGCAGCAAAGATCCGACCACTACGGGTAATGCCACTAGTGCCAGTAATATTAGTGATGCTCGAATTACCCACTGGAGGACAATCATACTTCTTCCCTCGAATATACACGGCATTATAACTCCAAGGGACAGCCTTAGAATCATTCACAGGAGAAGGAACAAGAGACAAGGTCGGAGGAGTCGAAGGAGCATTTGGAACCTGAATAACCAACGGAGTCCTCGGAGCCTGAATGACCAAAGGAGTACTCGGAGCATGAATGATCAAAGAAATGTCCTGAGCCTTCAACGTCTCAGCGGGGTAGTAAGGGATCTCTAAAGTAGCCACATCTTCGACAGGAACGACCCTTTCCACTCTAAGAACACCTTCATCCATTAGTTTCTGGATTTCTTCTTTCAACCTGGTGCATTCCTCAGGGTTAGAAGAACATTGCAAACAGTAGTCATGTAGTTCACACAAAACCTTTTGTTGCATAAGATATTCTCTGACAACTGCTAGCGGCATCCTTACCTCATTAACATCACTTACTAGGATCTGATCATCACATAACTCAATAGCATTGGTCGCACCAGCATGAGGAGGCATAGGATTATTCTGCACATTGGGACCAGTAGGAGTGAATGAGATAAGCTTGTCGTCAAGGAGATCCTGAACCTTCAACTTGAATGCTCTACACTTTTCAATAGTATGGCCTGGAGCCCCTGAATGAAATTCACATCGAGCATTAACATCATAACCAGGAGGGAGAGGACTGGGTGGAGGTCCAAGTTCACGGAGTTGTACCAATTGACCAGCAAGCAACTGAGGAAGGAGTTGGGCATATGACATCGGAACCGGATCAATACGCCTATCCTGGAATCTTGTCCTTTGTGGGCCTCTTTGACCTTGAGGCCTAGGATTCTGTTGACGATTCTGAGGAGCAGCAGCTTGTTGTTGTGGTACGAAAGGCTGTTGGGGTGCCATCCATGGTTGTGGAAGAGCAGCAGCATATGCCTGAGGGACATATGGACCAGGAACAGCATAAGGCATCGGATAATAAGGAGGTGGAACAGCGGAATATGCAGGAGCTCGGCTTTGGTCAACAGAGGCAGTGCTAGTCTCACCTTCCTTCTTCTTTACAAACCCAGAATACGGCTTCTTACCATTACCACTTGAGGTGCTAGGACTAGTGACACCTTGAATGGTACCAGCTTTGACACAGTTCTCAACCCTCTCACCAATGATGACCACATCCGAAAAGGAAGGAGAAGTATTACTAACCATGTGCTGAAGATATGGCCCCTTCAGAGTTCCCATAAACAAATCAATCAACTCACGGTCCAGGAGAGGAGGTTGGACACGAGCAGCAAGCTCACGCCATCTCTGGGCGTATTCCTTAAAAGACTCTTCAGATTTCTGTGACATATTTTGCAGTTGTGCACGGCTAGGAGCCATAGCAGTATTGTAGTGGTATTGTTTCAAGAAGGCATCAACAAGTTCTCCCCAAGTACTAACATTAGACCTCTCGAGCTTCATATACCACTCTAACGGGGCTCCAGTGAGACTATCCTGGAAGAAGTGCATAAGCAGAGGTTCGTTCCCAGCGTGAGCGGCCATCTTACGGCAGTAGGAACGAATGTGAGTCTCTGGGCAGGTAACTCCCTTGTACTTATCAAAATCCGGCACTTTGAACTTCGGGGGAATAACAATCCCAGGTACCAAGCACATAGCAGCGGTGTCGAAACTTGAAGTTTTAGCAACCTCGACAGCCTTAAGACGTTCTTCAAGGGCTTGATACATCTTAGCAGTCTCGGTCAACTCAGCAGTGAGATCATGTTCAAGATCAATAACCTCATGGTGGTCGTCCACTACTTTCAATGTCTCATTAATAGGAGTCTCTTTAGTTTTCGTCCCTCCGTCGACAGAAGTGGTAGGAACATCCTTGACCAAACTAGCGACGCTCTTTCTGAGTTCATCCTGCCCTTGAACAACGGCGTGGAGAGTCTCCATAAGTTGGGTCATCCTTTCCCCCATAACATCCATATCCCTACGGAGGGCAGCTTGATTCTGTTCAAATTGTTCCATGATTCTCTTCTCGTTGTTTCTGGTACGGTAAGGATGTAAGGAAGTCAGCTTTGTTGTTGAAGCAGAAATCTGTTGCTGAAAGGGACCCCAATCAGTTTCTTGTACAATAACCTGAAAAATGCAATGTGCTAATGTGAATGTATGAGTGCATGTGTGCGTATGACGTGATGTGCCATTTTCAGAGTATCCAAGGTTTAATATTGATCCAGAATAGCTAACAATGTGACAAAAGATAAGCATCGAGAGAAACTAGTTCTTTTTATTCATAACAGAAATTTAAACTTGGGCAAGCCATACATCAACAAGATAGTTCAACAAGGAAATAAAAGACCCCATCCAACAAGTCTGGTGGTGGTCGAAACATACAGACTCAAACATCAATCCATCTGAATATAAAACAGAGGTCCTCCTTGTCTGAAGTGTCCGTCGCTCCACTTCTTAGTTTCATCAAACTGTTTCTTGGTTGCTTCTCGATTTCTTCCTTTAAGAAGGCTTTGAATCACCTCATCTTTGCGAAACAAATGCCCATCTAGCTTCTTGCAGCACTCCCTGAGTTCGTCACATCCTTTGCATTCTGGGAGATAATCCTTTTCAGACACGTCCTCCATACCCATCATTCGATCTCTGAGTTTGGCATTTTCTTCTGTTAGTCGAGCATTGCGGAGGTGACTTCCTTTCAGTTGAGTCTCAATTGCCATTCTTTTAGTGGTCTCTTCTTCCAGTTTCTTTTTCAGATTCTTCACTTCAACTCTAGCATCCCTTTCTATCTTGAGCTTATAAGCTTTCAGGTCTTCTCGGTACTCTCGCTTGAGTTTCTCTTCTGCCTCTTTCATGGCCCTTTTTAGGATCTTCTGGTGATCCTCGACAATAACAGTAGTGTCTCTTTCACCTTTTTCCGTTCTAGCCCTCTTTTGAACTCTCACAGATCCTTCTTTCAGCACCTTGGCTTCATGTGTCAACTCAACCCCTATTTGGTCCACAAGATGATGTTTTGGTCGCGCATCTGACTTCTTTTCGTGCAATTGGGTGCTTTCCATATTTACTGGGATGCAATTCTCAGTAGGCATAATGGCAATTGGAACCTTAGGTGGTTGCTTGTACAATGGATTAACCTTCGGGAAAGGCAACAGACGATCTTTAACTCTATCCTCAACCCAATCCGTGTAGGCTTGTTTGGCAACGGCATTCTTTTCACCTAGAGAAGTCTGATCATCTGTATGGATGCTATTCCAGGCACTCCTCACTTTTTCTAGACCCTTTGGATCGGTTCCCTTTTCAAAGCAAACGGATTTGAATATCTCTTTGTCCAAAGGCTTGTCTTCAAGTGCAAAACCCAACTGACGCAGCGCTAGCTTAGGATTATAATTGATAACACCTTTTGTTCCTATGAGAGGAACGTTGTCAAAAGTACCACAGCTAGTTATAACTTTCTCCACGTCCATTCCAGTGGGACACCAGACAATGTCATTTCCGGTAAGCCCCATGATCCTTTGAGGCCATTTCTGAGTAGAAGTAATGAAAGGACCACTTGTAGGTAGGTGGGACTTAAACCAGGTGTATAACAACGGCAAACAATTTCTTATGGCTCCTCCTTTCCCATATCGAGAGTGAATAGAATAGTACGTATCGGCTAGCAAAGTAGGGATCGGATTCTTATCCACAAAAAGACATATAGCGGCCAGATCAACGAACTTGTGAATGTTAGGGAACATCACGATCCCATAGATCAAAACGGCCAGAAGGGAGTTGAAAGCCTCCCACATCTTTTTGTTGGCCGACTCTTGGGCCTTCTCAACCAAGAAACTCATATAGAAACCATGGGTGTTACCATTCTTCTTCCAATTCCCAAGGACGTCTTCTACGCTCAAATAAAGAGCGTTGGCAATGTTGTCCAAATCAGGTTTCTCTGGGACACAAACGAAAGGAACCTTGTGTTGAATCTTGATATTGAGAAAATGAGAGTACTCCTCGAGAGTGGGAGCCAACTGATAGCCTGAGAAGGTGAAACAACGCAAGTCAGGATCATAGAACTGGAGAAGAGTAGATAAACCCCATTCGTCGACGTGTGAGTCCAAAAGGGTCAAGATGTTTCCATAATTCTCAGTGAACACAGTTTTATTATGACCAGTGATCAATCCACCCAATTGCCCCAACTGAATCAAGCCTTCGCGATGGAAACTGTAAGGGTGCGTTTGATTTGTAAAATATGAAGTACTGCACAGAACAGTACTAGACAGGACAGGACAGTACATGATAATTTTTTGTATTGGACTGTGTTTGATAGTTATTGGACTGGACAACAGTATAATTTTTATTATAACATTATATATATATATATATATATATATATATATATATATATATATATATATATATATATATATATATATATATATATATATATATATATATATAAAATATTAATATTATATTTATGAATAAAAATATTAATAATAAGAAAGAGAGTAAAAAATAATTTTTTTATATTTTTTTTATAATTAGTGCTTGAGACAAAAAGTTGTCCCATGGTTTAGTGGGGGACAAGAAATTATAGTTTTGTCCAGTACCTTGCCAATTTTTTTGTCCAGTACTATGATTTAGTTTCTGCATCAAACAGAGCACAACAAAAGTTGTCCTGTCCAGTACCTTGTTTTTTAGCAAATCAAACGCACCCTAAGTGTGAGTACACCTTGTAGCTTCTCTGGTAGCGGTCACGTTGTTAGCCATACTGGATGAAAGGTAACAGCCTCGGATACCCTGAAAAATGGCATGCATATGAGAAATAATACTATTTTTCTTCTTTTCTTTTTTCCTTTCTCTTTTTTATTACATCTTTTCTTTCTTGTCTTTTCTTTTTTTTTTGAAAGGTAAACATGCCATGATGTAAATGATGCAATGGAGGTTTCCCCACATAGGAGAAGTGTGTGTGGCCTCTGAATGAGATCGGACGTTGCAGGATCAAAGGTCCGGCACAGGCACAGTGAAACCATTAAGAACACAAGTCACCAACAGAACAGAACGGTCACCAACGGTACCTGTCATGTATATCCCTCCCCACTCACAGGTGAATCTAGGTCAGGGTAGGTCAAAAAAGTCAACAGAGGATTGAAAGTAGGCATAATCATACGATATTGCCTCTTTCAACCAAGCTCTGTCCGTGGATACATGATCGGATCAATCAGACATACGTCTTCTGTCCGTCATGGCCACTCTATTCCTAGTTCCTAAGGTATCACTCATGGCCTGGGTGTGATACGGTGAACTGACTTTTTATTAATCGGAATGTCGCGGTAAGCAAGAGTCGCCACCGACTTTTATTTTATCCAAACAATATTCGGAAAGGCAAAAAGAAACAGAAAAAAAACCTTTAAAGAAAATCTAAGTTCGGGGGGTAATTTATGCAAAGGGAAGGTGTAAGGCACCCTTTGCATCCATGGTTTTCCATGGGATCTTAATTGCTTTGCTTGCTCGTTTGTTCAGAAAATGTAGATGAAAGAGATAGGGACTTTAGCTTGTGAATAAGCGTTGCCCTTTTGAAAAATCATGAGAAAGAATATAATAAAAGTTTGAGCATTGCAAGGCAATTAGGGGCAATTACCTTAAACTCAGATGATAGGTCTCCTTTTAGCCTTTCAGAATGAAAGGGTCTATCCTTGCCATAAGAGGGCAGGAAGCCTTTCGTTTGGAGGTTGAAGGGTCATCGAAGTATCCTTTACCATAAGACTGTCCCATGCCATAGAGGGGCAGGTAGTCTAAGGCAAGGATCAGAATAAGCCATTTTTCGTAGGCAGCCAGAAGATACCTCAGCCTTTTTCCGTAGGCAACATCCGAGGGTCGAGGTCATTTGTGTATCGAAGGCAGCATCATTAGGGTCGTGACCTTTTTATCGAGGCAACATGGCTGAGGTATCCTCGAATTCGAGGGACGTGGCTTATTCTGCAAAAACACAAAGGCAACAGGCAACAACGCAACAGGCAACAGAGAGGGTTACCCAAAAAGCGTGCGTGTGTGCATCAATCACGTGATTCAATTCAGATATTTATCTTTTAATTAATTATTCTAAGTCAGTTTAAGGTTGCCACTCCCTATTTTACTAAACACGCAGTACATAATAATATAATCAAAACAGATATGGGGGAGGGAAATTGTAACCAGCGGATCCCTTAATAGGGTTTGACATAAGTAATAATAAAAGATAAAGAGAAATATCAAGATTAGGGTTACCAGTACTCGTAACTTTGGCAATCAACAAACCCTGAAAATTGGAAAAAAGAAAGGAGGAAAAATTCTCAGTGTAGGAAGGATCCTTGTAAACCAAGGATCCTTGTAAACCCTGATTAGGGCACAAGTTAACCATGGTTAGTAAAATAAATAAATAAAACCAAATTAATTAATTATTGGTTGGAAATTAAATGGAATTTTAAATATGTAAATAAATACTAATAGAATTACTTAAAAAAAATGAGTTTTCGATAAAAAATAACTAAGTATAAAATTGTCATATAAAACTATTTTATTAAAGAAATAAAAATAAATAAAGAAAAAGAGTTATAATAAAAGAAAAAGAAAAAGGGATGAATAAATGTATTTAAAAATAAAAGAAATAATAAAAATAAAATAAAGAAATAACTTAGCTTTGGTTCATTGTGGCAGCCTTTGAGGGTGCATGGTAAACCTTCAGCTTTGCGTTCGTTAGATCTGGACGGTAGGAGATTGAGGATGAATTTGCGAATATTCGCAAGAATAGTTCAATAGCTCGAATGTACCTCGCAATAAACAAAAAAATAGTAGCAACGAATAAATGTATAATAATGCATGAAAAATGACAAAAATATTAGCAAATATTAACCTAGAAGTAAGCATATTAAAATCCAAAAGGAAATTAAAATTAAAACAAAACTATATTTTTTAGTATTTTTAAATATATAAAAAAAATCTAAATCACAAGTTTGTTTGTATTTTTTATTTATACATGAAAATAAAATATTTCTTTTGGCGTTTTATTATTAATTTTTTTATTAAATGAGCAACAAACATTTAAAACTTGAATTAGTGGGATATCTCATTTTGACTTTCTACTAAGATTAATAATATATACACCTTGTTACACATGAGAATATTTAAATGCATGAATATGCATTAACTTTTCATTTCTACACTCAGTAACCACAAACACACATGCTTCACATTTATTTACTATAATGCACACACCATCAACATAAAGAGAATAATAAAAACAAAGAATACCATAGAGAGAAAAATGCAAGGAGCAAGGCTGACTTTTCAACTCCTATTCTCTAGCCAACAATAAAGTGACACTCGGTATGGCAATTAGAAAAAATAATAAAACAAACAATAAAAACAAACAGATAAGAACAAGAGAGTAAAGTTTCTCTTCCTGAAACGTGAAACAACAGCTCTTCTTCCCCAACCCCAATTTCTTTCATGCAAATGAGATAGCAACATGCTTTTAGTATCAATTTATTTTAAACAAATCTCAATAACTATGAATCTAAGAAAAGAGATTACCAGGGACATTTTTTGTGTGCAGAGGCTTTTATGCCGCGGCAAGAGATTGGAAGGGTGTTGTTGAAGGCGGAGTTAGCGATTCATCGGCGACGGCAATGATCTCCGACTTGCTCTCTTCTACTTCTGTCTTCTTCTCCAACAACAACCTGCAACAACAAAATCGAAACACAACAAATAATTCATCGGCATTCTCAGCGGTTGTTGTTTTTGTGTACCGTTGCTGCGTGTCGGTGTTCGTCGAGTGTGGCCTTGCGTGTATTCCGCCGGTGTCCCGTCGGAAGCTGCGGTGTTGCCATCATGGTAGAGAGACAGGCGTCGCGATTCTGGCTTCTATCGCGTTGAAGTGGTGCGTTGTTGGAGAGTTGAGGCGAAGGGGACAGTTATGCTTCGATGTTCACATGCGGTTTGTTGAGTTGCTGAGTTGTATTCGATATTGAATTGTTGTAATCGATGAATAATGGTTTGTTGTTGGTTCTGATTGATGAAGAAGTTTGGATTGAGGGTTGAATTTCGTTGGTGCTGCTTCTACAGGTTCAGTTGTGAGAGTCTTTCTGTGAAGTTCTTGGACCTATGGAAAGGTGTACCGTGGATGGAAGTATGAAGGTACCAAGGGAATCTTTCACGTGTTCGGTTGTGGATACCTGAGAACTGGAAAGTACGGGTTGTTAGTTTGCCGTAATAAAGAAGAAGAAAAAATTAGGAGAGGTTTCTACGTGTGAGAAAGGTTTTTTTTTTTTTTTGTATTTGAAAGAATGAGGGTTTTTGGTTGTACGTGAAAAAGAAGGTTCCCTAGGTTAGGATTCGTTCCTCTCCGGGTAGAAAAAACATGGTTTATTTATACTAAAAATTAGGTTAAATTAAAGATGGGCTTTACTCAACTTAAATCTAAATTGAATTAAAATTAAAACTGTCAACCTAAAAAGGGTTAGTAAACCAAAAAAAATGCAAATGAAATAAAAAGGAAAAAAATTTAGGAGTGACATTCGAACCCGGGACTTTGCGCCAATGTGGCTTTTACGCTCAAGTTCTTACCCACTGTACCAATTCATTTATTCGAAATAAAGTGGTGTTCGTAAATATATGAGGGCAAATTTTGGGGTATGACAGTTGCCCCTGTTCAATTCTCTTATATCTGAAGATGTAGACTGGCATGCGTGCCTGTCGAAATTTGAAGATAGAAGAGGATTGAACACTAGAATACCCAGGAATTTGCCCTAGCTAAAGTAGGGACTTTTGTCGGAGATGAGCTTAAAGATGCCATCCAGGTGTTTCGAGAAGATGTATGATGGAGATGGGCTTGAAGATGCCATCCGACTTGATATACTTGAGAGTCAGAATGTGTCGTACGTTAGACTATTTTCAATTGCATCCTCAGATGTCTGGAATGCCGTGCGTTAGGCTGAAATATTTTTGTATTGAGGAATATTTGTTGGAGATGGGCTTAAAGATGCCATCCAGATGTCGAGACTGAAGTGTTTGAGAAGTAGTTGTTTTGAATGTTGATCGTGTCATTACTGTTCGTAGTAAATGAATTAGATCTTTGAGAGTTGATCGTATCAGTACCATTCGTTATACTTGAATTAGACTTTGGAAAGGTGATCATGTCTACATCGTTCGTGATGATAGAATTAGATCTCTTGTCGTGTCAGCACCGTTCGTAGTAACCGAATTAGACTTAGTTGGTCATTGATCGTGTCTACACCGTTCGTGATGATAGAATTAGATCTATGAGCGTTGACCGTGTCAGTACCGTTCGTAGTAACTGAATTAGATCTTTTGTCGTGTCAGTACCGTTCGTAGTAGCTGAATTAGACTTAGTTGGTCATTGATCGTGTCCACACCGTTCGTGATGATAGAATTAGATCTTTGAAAATGATCGTGTCATTACCGTTCGTGGTATATGAATTAGATCTCGGAAGATGATCGTGTCTACACCGTTCGTGATGATAGAATTAGATCTTTGAATGTTGATTGTGTCAGTACTGTTCGTAGTAGCTGAATTAGATCTTGGAAAATGATCGTGTCTACACCGTTCGTGATGATAGAATTAGATCTTTGAATGTTGATCGTGTCAGTACTGTTCGTAGTAGCTGAATTAGATCTTGGAAAGTTGGAGATTTTGTTCGTTTGTCCGTATCCTGCAATAGACACAGCAAGTTTTTATGCAATGTCGTGATGCATGTGTTATGTAATGAGTTTCTTAAAATAGATGAGAAACGTATATGCTATGTATCATGAAGTGATGTATGCGATGTATGAATATGTATGTGATGTATATGATGTACGACTAATATTATTCTGAGAAAATAAATCTCTGTATCATTGTGACTTTGATGTCTGATCTTGTTTTGAAGACATAAGCTGGGGATTTATGATTTTTGCTTGGGGATGATCAGTAACTTGATGTGCCTAGACTGGATAGGAGATATTGATAAACCATGTTGGGGGAGAGCAGAGTGTCGGAGAACCGGTAGTGTTGAAGATGTACACTCTGTTGGGGAGTCATGTCTTTGTCGGGATGAGTATGTTTGAAGATATCTTCTTGAGAATTGCTCTGTGGGGATATGATCTTGTGAACCCGGCTCTGTGGGGAGATATGGGTGTCTTGGAAGTTGCCCCCAGTATTATAGTGACTTACTACTTGATTCAAGACACGCCACTGAGTATTGATCAAGATGTTGACTGGACTTGCATAGATTTGCCCCAGTTAGCAGGAACTTTGGAAAGATTTGCCTCGCGAGGACTTTATGAGATGTTCACTATGGGCGATATGCCCCCAGTAATCATAGGCTCATGACAATGTCTCACCTTGATTGGGGAGTAGCTTTAGATATACTTGGATGCATGCCCCTGATTGTTCGAACATCCATGAGAGATTCTCGGAATCTTGACTTGATTGCCCCAGATTGATTGGGCAAAACATGTCATGCCCCTTGTATACGTAAGAGACATGGCTTCTTGGAGTAATTTTGTTTGTCGGGGTAACTTTCAGTCATTAGTCATACCCTGTGCAAATTTATTCTGACGCTAACATTTGAAATTATGTAGCAGAATATGTTTAATAATGAATTCATGAGATGCAATGCATACGTCTGTCTTGAGTTTTTTTGAAAAACATTAAAACTGGAGATGTAAAATCATGATATTTATAAAAACATGATGTTTGTAAAAAACAGGATATCAACTTAACATTTGTAGTAAACCTTAAGGAGTCGGGATACCTTTTTGGTGACAGTATGCTTTCGAACTAACCATGCTTCAATTAGGACTTTCAAAGGTTGTAACGTGGCTTGGTTCAAGGTTTAAGAAACAAAGGATAAAGGCTCAAAATTTGATTGTACCCACCCCTCTTCGTGATGATCTTCAATCTTAAGTTCAGTTGATTCGACTTATGCATTCAGGTTCCAAGAGACTTTTGGATTTGCACCTTTGATAATGATGATGGTTCACAAGCAGAGAGAACTTTTGAGATGGCAGTCACTTCTTCCTTTCGGTAGTCACAACTTTGAGCTGTTCAAAAATTTATTGACTTCCCTTTTTTTTCATCTTTTTGATATCCCTAACTTTTTCCTGAGCTGTCTATTTTGAGCTTACAGTCAGCGGGATGCCTTGATTTTTGCCTAAGTCATCTTTTGATTTTTTGCCTTAGCAGGCTTTTCTTTGTATATATGTTTTTTCATTTTTTTTTCTTTTTGAAAGATATTGACTGCCTTATTTGATGATTGATGAACCATCATTGTCTTTTGATTGACATTTCCAACACTTTTTTGATGTGTGTGGATGAATGCTTGTGATTGAAACCTTTGTTGAAAGGTGTACTGAATGATTCTCTTAAAATAGAATGCACAGCCAAATTAACTGAGAACTACCCTGCCCCAGGTTATGATCAAGGGTTTTAATTAGTACAAGAAAGAAACTTCTACTTCTTTGACTCAAAGGGGTTGACGAGGGATTAACATCCTTATATCTCCACTATTTAGGAATTGAAACAATGCCTGTACATCGTCAGCATAGTCCGCTCAAAAGCATACTGTATGAGGTTGTGGTATCGTTTTCGTCATCCTCCCTCAAAAGGCATACAGCTTTAGTAGGAGTCGAGTATCACAAAACATATGCAAAGTAGAGACATATTTTAAAATGAGTGATAGCGAAATAATTTATTCAAGACAAATATATGCAATGCACTAATGATGATTATTAAAACAGATAATGTCTATCATGAGTCAAATGTTTAAACAAACAGAAAAGAAACTTGCAAATGAAAGTAGATCTAATGATCCAAAAGTTTGTTCATCTAGACGTCAATCAGTCTTGTCATGACTTAGGCATAGGAGCGGTGATCACCACAGGGGTTTTAGGAGGGTTGGATTTGATTTCTCCGTCATTGATCAGATCTTGAGTCTTATTCTTTAATGTCCAGCAATTGTTTGTGTAATGTCCAAGAATGTTGGAATGGTACGCGCACCTCGCATTGGGATTATAGTCAGGAATGTAGGTGTTAGAATTCGTTGGCTCGATTGCCCTGAGCGTCTGGATCATATGAGTGAATTGACTGTTGTGACTCAGTTGTCGTGATTCCATTATCGTGACTCAGTTGTCGTGATTCCATTATCATGACTCAGTTGTCGTGATTCCATTATCGTGACTCAGTTGTCGTGACTTCATTATCATGACTCAGTTGTCGTGATTCCATTATCGTGACTCAGTTATCGTGATTCCATTATCGTGACTCAGTTGTCGTGACTTCGTTGTCGTGATTCCATTATCGTGACTCAGTTGTCGTGATTCCGTTATCGTGACTCAGTTGTCGTGACTTTGTTGTCATGACTCAGTTGTCGTGACTTCATTGTCGTGGTCTTTTCTGGTTTGAGTGTCATGATTAGATCTTTAATCGCATGCTTCAACGGTCTACCATCCTTTACACCATAACCATGATTGTTCGAATAATAAGTGCATCTCGCATTGTAATTGTACCCCAAGAATAGGAGTGTCTTCAATTCTTCTTGCCCCTTAGGTGAGTTCAGAATCAAAGTCTGGGATCGCATATTCCGAGCCTGGAGGTGTTTGGCTGATTGCTCGAAATCCATTTATGATGAAGTAAACAACAAGGGAGGATGAGATGCTTGTTGTGAGAAACCTGTTATGCGATGTTATAAATGCAAATGCAATAATTTTCAAGGATCTTTAGGCATTTAGTTAGTAACATTAGAAAATGATTTGGTCGGGCCTTTGTCTGAAGAAATCTGAACCTTGTCTTGGAACGTCTTTCTTTGAGAATCAAGCTCACCATATCGAGTGGGTCATCGCCTCTGATTCGGGAACTTCTGAATTCAAAGGTACATGGCTAGAGGAAAATAAATCCTCTTGCCCCTTTATAGGTACAACGTCTCTGAATTGGAAGGCATAAAGGCCAAAGGAAAATAAATCCTTTTGCCCCTTGATAGGTGCGGTGTCTTTGAATTGGAAGGTACGTGGCCAGAGGAAAATAAATCCTCTTGCCCCTAGATAGGAATTCAGTCCTTGATAAGAGCACCTGAAATTGCGCGCCCTAAATTCCTAGGATCCTTGAAAGGGTTAATTAAATAATGTTATGCTTATGATGTCATGATGTCATGATGTTATGAGAATGAAGTTCGTTAGACTTAGTGTGAGGTGGTAAGGACAAACAAGTCCTTTCAACAAAACCTGCAGGGAAATGAAGGTTAGTAGTGAACACAAACAAGTCACGCAAGTCACACAAGTCACACAATTTTTGGCTTAAGGCTTGCATGGGGTCTGATCAGGTGTCCTTCCCAAGGGTATTTCTATGGATAAGGAGATTTCAGCGACGGGTTCTAAAAGTTATCCAGAATTGTCAGCCCTTCTAAAGCACCCTCGGACATGATGCATTCGCACCATGCAATGATACTTTGAGAAAGAACCTATCTGAATTGTAGCATCGGGTAGCGACTAGTTCTTAACATTTGTCAAGAGTAGCCCCCCCACTACGTTCCTAAAGGCCAGGATGGGTTAAGGGTAACTAAAGGTCCTTGAGCTCCGGCGCACCCATAGACACATACATAGACCCCCCTCATTTGAGAAAGGTGTGCATATGCTATGGAGTCCTAACTCAAGTGTGAACTTCATATTGACTCATCTCCCACATATGTGAAAGAGGTCGCCATGACTATGCCACTCCTAAACTTAGGTGTTCTTGAATCCGGGAATAGGATTCGTCCTTCAATTTTCCCAAAACGCCCCTGAAAAATAAAACAAACAAAACAAACAATAGAAAACATTTAAGTGATTCCTAAACTTTTAAGGTAACCCCTCTTTTATCGAATTTAGTCCCCAGCAGAGTCGCCAGTTCTGTGATACGGTGAACTGACTTTTTATTAATCGGAATGTCGCGGTAAGCAAGAGTCGCCACCGACTTTTATTTTATCCAAACAATATTCGGAAAGGCAAAAAGAAACAGAAAAAAAACCTTTAAAGAAAATCTAAGTTCGGGGGGTAATTTATGCAAAGGGAAGGTGTAAGGCACCCTTTGCATCCATGGTTTTCCATGGGCTCTTAATTGCTTTGCTTGCTCGTTTGTTCAGAAAATGTAGATGAAAGAGATAGGGACTTTAGCTTGTGAATAAGCGTTGCCCTTTTGAAAAATCATGAGAAAGAATATAATAAAAGTTTGAGCATTGCAAGGCAATTAGGGGCAATTACCTTAAACTCAGATGATAGGTCTCCTTTTAGCCTTTCAGAATGAAAGGGTCTATCCTTGCCATAAGAGGGCAGGAAGCCTTTCGTTTGGAGGTTGAAGGGTCATCGAAGTATCCTTTACCATAAGACTGTCCCATGCCATAGAGGGGCAGGTAGTCTAAGGCAAGGATCAGAATAAGCCATTTTTCGTAGGCAGCCAGAAGATACCTCAGCCTTTTTCCGTAGGCAACATCCGAGGGTCGAGGTCATTTGTGTATCGAAGGCAGCATCATTAGGGTCGTGACCTTTTTATCGAGGCAACATGGCTGAGGTATCCTCGAATTCGAGGGACGTGGCTTATCCTGCAAAAACACAAAGGCAACAGGCAACAAGGCAACAGGCAACAGAGAGGGTTACCCAAAAAGCGTGCGTGTGTGCATCAATCACGTGATTCGATTCAGATATTTATCTTTTAATTAATTATTCTAAGTCAGTTTAAGGTTGCCACTCCCTATTTTACTAAACACGCAGTACATAATAATATAATCAAAACAGATATGGGGGAGGGAAATTGTAACCAGCGGATCCCTTAATAGGGTTTGACATAAGTAATAATAAAAGATAAAGAGAAATATCAAGATTAGGGTTACCAGTACTCGTAACTTTGGCAATCAACAAACCCTGAAAATTGGAAAAAAGAAAGGAGGAAAAATTCTCAGTGTAGGAAGGATCCTTGTAAACCAAGGATCCTTGTAAACCCTGATTAGGGCACAAGTTAACCATGGTTAATAAAATAAATAAATAAAACCAAATTAATTAATTATTGGTTGGAAATTAAATGGAATTTTAAATATGTAAATAAATACTAATAGAATTACTTAAAAAAAATGAGTTTTCGATAAAAAATAACTAAGTATAAAATTGTCATATAAAACTATTTTATTAAAGAAATAAAAATAAATAAAGAAAAAGAGTTATAATAAAAGAAAAAGAAAAAGGGATGAATAAATGTATTTAAAAATAAAAGAAATAATAAAAATAAAATAAAGAAATAACTTAGCTTTGGTTCATTGTGGCAGCCTTTGAGGGTGCATGGTAAACCTTCAGCTTTGCGTTCGTTAGATCTGGACGGTAGGAGATTGAGGATGAATTTGCGAATATTCGCAAGAATAGTTCAATAGCTCGAATGTACCTCGCAATAAACAAAAAAATAGTAGCAACGAATACATGTATAATAATGCATGAAAAATGACAAAAATATTAGCAAATATTAACCTAGAAGTAAGCATATTAAAATCCAAAAGGAAATTAAAATTAAAACAAAACTATATTTTTTAGTATTTTTAAATATATAAAAAAAATCTAAATCACAAGTTTGTTTGTATTTTTTATTTATACATGAAAATAAAATATTTCTTTTGGCGTTTTATTATTAATTTTTTTATTAAATGAGCAACAAACATTTAAAACTTGAATTAGTGGGATATCTCATTTTGACTTTCTACTAAGATTAATAATATATACACCTTGTTACACATGAGAATATTTAAATGCATGAATATGCATTAACTTTTCATTTCTACACTCAGTAACCACAAACACACATGCTTCACATTTATTTACTATAATGCACACACCATCAACATAAAGAGAATAATAAAAACAAAGAATACCATAGAGAGAAAAATGCAAGGAGCAAGGCTGACTTTTCAACTCCTATTCTCTAGCCAACAATAAAGTGACACTCGGTATGGCAATTAGAAAAAATAATAAAACAAACAATAAAAACAAACAGATAAGAACAAGAGAGTAAAGTTTCTCTTCCTGAAACGTGAAACAACAGCTCTTCTTTCCCAACCCCAATTTCTTTCATGCAAATGAGATAGCAACATGCTTTTAGTATCAATTTATTTTAAACAAATCTCAATAACTATGAATCTAAGAAAAGAGATTACCAGGGACATTTTTTGTGTGCAGAGGCTTTTATGCCGCGGCAAGAGATTGGAAGGGTGTTGTTGAAGGCGGAGTTAGCGATTCATCGGCGACGGCAATGATCTCCGACTTGCTCTCTTCTACTTCTGTCTTCTTCTTCAACAACAACCTGCAACAACAAAATCGAAACACAACAAATAATTCATCGGCATTCTCAGCGGTTGTTGTTTTTGTGTACCGTTGCTGCGTGTCGGTGTTCGTCGAGTGTGGCCTTGCGTGTATTCCGCCGGTGTCCCGTCGGAAGCTGCGGTGTTGCCATCATGGTAGAGAGACAGGCGTCGCGATTCTGGCTTCTATCGCGTTGAAGTGGTGCGTTGTTGGAGAGTTGAGGCGAAGGGGACAGTTATGCTTCGATGTTCACATGCGGTTTGTTGAGTTGCTGAGTTGTATTCGATATTGAATTGTTGTAATCGATGAATAATGGTTTGTTGTTGGTTCTGATTGATGAAGAAGTTTGGATTGAGGGTTGAATTTCGTTGGTGCTGCTTCTACAGGTTCAGTTGTGAGAGTCTTTCTGTGAAGTTCTTGGACCTATGGAAAGGTGTACCGTGGATGGAAGTATGAAGGTACCAAGGGAATCTTTCACGTGTTCGGTTGTGGATACCTGAGAACTGGAAAGTACGGGTTGTTAGTTTGCCGTAATAAAGGTTTTTTTTTTTTTTGTATTTGAAAGAATGAGGGTTTTTGGTTGTACGTGAAAAAGAAGGTTCCCTAGGTTAGGATTCGTTCCTCCCCGGGTAGAAAAAACATGGTTTATTTATACTAAAAATTAGGTTAAATTAAAGATGGGCTTTACTCAACTTAAATCTAAATTGAATTAAAATTAAAACTGTCAACCTAAAAAGGGTTAGTAAACCAAAAAAAATGCAAATGAAATAAAAAGGAAAAAAATTTAGGAGTGACATTCGAACCCGGGACTTTGCGCCAATGTGGCTTTTACGCTCAAGTTCTTACCCACTGTACCAATTCATTTATTCGAAATAAAGTGGTGTTCGTAAATATATGAGGGCAAATTTTGGGGTATGACACTGGGTATTGGGCCTTTTACCTCATAGAACATCCCACCCAACCTGCAAAACAGAACAGAAGACCCCAAGGAACACAGAATATAATCCATATGCATGATGTGCAAACAGAAATAAACATGATATGCAAGCAGAACAATAAACATGCAAACATATATACAAGGTATAGACATAAAAACAAATAAACACCCAATAAAAGAAACAAACAAAGGCTAGGATCGACTCGCTATGGATGGACCAGCAACAGGTCTAGCAACATCCCCAGCAGAGTCGCCAGCTGTCGCACGCTCGCGAAAAATGAACAGAGTCGCCACCAATATATTTATCCCATAAGGGAAAGGAATATCAGAAAACCTAACAAAGTAAGGAACAGGGTCTTGCGACCAGAGAATCAAGGAACGGGAGTCGGTTACGCAAGGGGAAGGTATTAGCACCCCTCGCGCCCATCGTACTCGATGGTATCCACCTATGTCTGTTTCTATCTAAAGGGTGTCTAACTATGTCTATGTCTAAATGCGAAATGAATGCAGAATGTAGGGAAAATAAAGAATTGTACTCGCACGGGCCCTACCCCGCTGCCTACGTATCCTTTTCAGGAATCAGAGTTACCGTAGCTCGGCTCACGATTTTCTGTTTGTTTTTGTGTTTTTTAATTGGGCGGAGTCAACGTTCACGTTCTTGCATAAGGGAAGACCTACGATGCGTACGAACGGAAATGACATTTCCCTTAGGTGCCAACGAGGCAAAAGAAAAAGAAATGATTGGTTTGTGTCTTTTAGGGTAATTCCATGATGACAAAACCCACTACAAGGCTTCGCATCACTTCCTTACTTTGTTTTAAATCTGATCATTTATTAGTGTTTTAAGTGTTTTTGGTTGGTGTTTTTTTTTAAGGGAATTTATTTGTGACTTAGATCATACCAAAAAGAGTTTTGTTTTGCATATTTAGAGAACGCACATCGAGGCCTACGCCACAATCGTTTCTCTAAATAACGGTTAAGAAATACACCGAGGCTTCACACCTCAATCATTTCTTCTCCGCTAAGTAGGAAAGAACATACATCGGGGCCTACACCCCAATCATTTCTTTCCTACTATGAAATATAGTAACGGTATGATCTTCATCGATATTTATTAAGTATTTTAAAAGTTGAAAGGGAAAAGAATGAAAGAAGGGAACTAATCCTATATTCTAGTCTAAGTTGTCTACACATGGAATTAAAATGATAAACTACACAATTTATTAACAACAAAAACTATGCATGGAATAGGTAAAGGAAAATCAATATGCGACAAATAAAATTGAGAGTTATAGCAAACAAACGGTATTCACAAACACACCTATATCAATTAGTTCTATAAAAAAGCAAGACTAAAATTAATTCCTAAGTCTATTAACAAGTCTTATTTACAAGGAAGCTCAAAAACAAAAGAGAATTCAAGATATTGTAAAGAAAAAAGTTTATTAAAAGCGTCAAAACAATTAACAAAAATCAACGAAAATTATGAACATTATTTACACCCTAAAATATCTAAAATCATTTTTATACATTTTACTTGGCTAAAAAAAGACCTAAGAAGCAAAAAATAAAAGAAAACAAAGGAATTAAAATGGAAATTAGAACTAGGCTGCCAGGGGGTGTATTAGCGTTTTTTAAATGAACTGAAACTAAGTACAAATAAAAAATGGGCCTGACTCAAGGGGGTGGGAAGAGCAAGGCGTTCAGGCCCAGTCTGGATACGCATGGTGTACTAGCAAAAGGACGGTTTGATTCAGGAAAGTCCTAAGCCCATTTCGTTTAATGGCCCAACTACAACAACTTCAATTTGTTCACTTTGTTTTTATTATTTTGTGAGCATGTATTACAAATCAGAAAATAACGTGACATGCATAGGGAATATAGTATCAATGGGTCAATAATCATTTAAATCAAAAAGGACAAAAAATGAGGAATGAGCCAATTAGAACGTGACAATGGCGCTCTCCAATCATTTGGATAAAACAAAAAGGAAACTCGGGACTAACCACGCAGAGACACGCAAGCAAACTGAGAGGAAGCAATTGAAACACTCAGACGCCGGAGACCAAACTCCGGTCGTCTTCTCCGGGCTACTCACGGCGGAGCTTACTACAGCCACCCAGAAATTAATGAAACCGCCACATCTCGACTCGGTTTCTTGCCATGAACATAAATCTAGCCTCAATCTTTTCATTAGATACCTCTAAATCCCCAACCGAGAGCAATCTCGAAGCCCTAACATAAACAACATCTACGAAAACGTAATGTAACGATGCAGAATCAACCACTACGCAGCACAAAACTTATATATCTTACTCAAACATTCAAAAGATCATCATCATAAGCGAAAGCAACAACACATCTCAAGGATCCAAGAATTATCACGCAACGCATCACGTATCCACAAGAGCATATGAATTTAGTCTTAGATTCCTAGCATGCTGGGAGAGTTTCACGCTTTACCTGAGTAATTTGGAATTGAAAGAAGAAGAAACTCCACCGTGCGAATATGCCGTCAGCTATGCGCTTGTTGATTCTTGAGAGCTAAACTCAATATTTGTGAACCGGACGAAGACTGTGGTATGCTGTAAACTTTGACTCCGATTCTTGCTATTTGCCGTGAACGCTTTGACGTGATAATGAAGATGACGATGATGCCATGGAGAGGCTCATTATGGTGGTGATGATGAATGTGAAAACGTGTGTTGGGGATTGGTGAGGGAAGAGGGTGGTGGTTGGAGCTGATGCAGCGTCGGAGAATGAAGTTTTTGTGGTGAGGAAGAGTGTGAAGAAGATGAAGGAATTGAAGGTTGGTTATGGTGGTTGAGAAGTTTGTTAGAGATGTAACAAACTCTTTGGAGGATGAGAGAAGAGAAAGAGAAGTGAGGGAACGATGGAGAAGAATTGAAGAGGGGATTATGAAAGTGAAAAAAGTGTCTCGTGAGTTGCGAAGGGTTTGGTTTATATATGGTGCATGCGTGAGTGTGTATGGTGTTAAGGTGAGGGTGACTGTAGTATAGTATTGTGCATGGGCCTTGTAGTAATATGATGGTGTGGAAAGTCTTTGTATGTTGCAGCCATAAAACTATGCGTAGGCCTCACTTTGTATGCTCATATCTTCCTCCATAGGGCACCATTCATTTCAAACTCGAAAGCAACATGAAGAGGGCATATGATTGATGAGTTTTGATGTTTGAGGGTTGTAAAGATGAGGTCTGGAACTTGCTCAAAAATGCGCCCAAACATCACTCGGCATGGCTGATCCTATCTCGCACGCAGACTCAAGTTTTGGCCTAGATTCACTGCAGGGATACGACTTGGTCAGGTCATGACTTTGGGCTTTCATATCTTGATCCACACACATTCAATGATTTCCATCCATAACTTGTTGGGAAGAGCATATGGCAAGGGACAACTTGATATCAATATGGATCCAAATGGCTATTTGTAGAGTCCTAAAGCTGGCTTCGAATTCAGCGCGCCACGTGTTTGATGAAAGGTTTACGCGTGACTAGGGTTCAAGCCCAGCCAGATGCCTAACTTGGACCAGTGTGAACATGTGACTTTGGAGCTTTGCAAATGATTCATTCTTTGTCCAAATGGCTTGATTCTTGCTTCATCGTGTATAGGACATGGCAAAGAATAGATACGTACTAGGTTTTCTCTTGTAGGGTCCCTGAATTTCCAGATAATCGGCTTCAAAGTTGGCACGCCACGTGCTCGATGAAATGTGTCCCGTATGACCAGAAATGTGCCCAGCTTCATGACTTGATTCAGATGGAAATCCTCCACTTCAAACCTTAACAACTCTCTAACCAAGCTTCAAATGAAAAAGTGTCCAACTACAAAGTTGTTCTCTTCCATGAGAGGAACAACTTTGATGTTGGGAACTTCTCCAAAAATTGCCATTTGCCACGTGTAAAATGATGATGAAGTGGACTACTCACTAAAATTTCAAATGTCTCACAATTTTTCTAAGTATAAAACTTTCTATTTTTGTTTTTTTTTTTTTTGGCAAATTCCGTCGAACTCCCGATTTTATTCATTCCTCGACTTTTCTTGACCGATTTTCCATCAAAAGTCAATATTCGAATAATTCTTCCGATTTTGACCCAAAAGTCAACTGTTCTGATCTTTCTCCGATTTCGATGAAATTCCCGATTAATCTGCTTCTGACCAATGGAAATCGACTGAACACTTCCACACAAGCACCATGCCACTTCTCTCCATAAAATCATCTCTCGATCAATGTATTTGACCAAAAAGTCAATTGCGTTGACTTTGGTCAAGAAACCCTAATTCAGGATAATCAGATGAACATCAAGCTTGTACTTTTCGACCAATGCCTTGAGTTAAGAATGAGAGAATCCTAATCCAGGTGGACTTCAATGAACATAGAGCCACATGATTACACCTCAGATCCGCACATTTGGTAGGAAATCCTCTGCCATAAAAGATATCCCTTTCTAGTCTCTGATTAATACCAATGATATGAATGCATGAGTTGTATTATGACCTAAATGGTGTATGCATGTGAATTATAAGCCAGATGAATAAGGGTAGGACAAATTTGGGGTATGACAATCCCCAATATCCAAAACAAATACCCCAGGAGATTAGACATTTATCATCTCTATGATAGGAGTATCTCATCTATATCATCACAAACAATCAATCAATCAATCAAATTTCTCTTTTGCCACAAGGCTGGCTAATCGATCAAACTTTTTGCCACCATACTGGCTGATTAATCAAAGTTTTTGTCACAAGGCTGACTTCATTGAAACTTTTGCCACAAGGCTGGCTGATTAATCAAAACTTTTTGTCACAAGGCTGACTTCATTGAAAGTTTTTGCCACAAGGCTGGCTAGAAAGCATCTTTATCATTCTAAGCACCATAAGTGGCATGGCCCAGGGCTTATAATGAAAAGATTTTCAAACAAAATCAAACAGATGTATGTGATGATATAGATTAGATACATCGAACATTGAGATGACATTTGTCTCTTTTCCTTTGCTTCCACTAGCATAAGTGGGAACTACGATTGCTCTGACTTTCTCAACATCCCTTTGAGAATACGTAGGCACAAGGTCGTATCCTTGGCGAGCAAAACTTCTCCCTCAAACCATTCAAACCTTAGCACCCGTAGACCCGAGCTTCAGATGCTCTGATTCCCTCTAAGGGATATGTATGCAGAGGATCGCGACGATCTTTGCGAGCATAATCAAACAAACACATTAGGTTCCACCTATTTCACAAGAACCCCAATAGCATAGAATGAAATGGACATAACAAAGAAACCTATAGAGTACTATAGATACGTTGGGTGCTAATACCTTCCCTTCGTATAACCAACCCTCTTACCCGGAATCTCTCTCCCACTTTTAAGGTTATTGCAGCTTTTTTCCTTTTCCTACTTTGGAAACAATAAAAAGTTTGGTCGATACAAAAGAAAAATCAATTTTTTGAGCACTCGAGCCCAAAGAAGGCATCAGGTGTCTCATCCCGAAAAAAGGATACGATTTTTCCCCGCGACAGTTTCAATGTTCTAGAACATTGTGGCTAGCACTTGGAGATCAAAATACGAAATATTATCACATGAAGACCATTGATAGGGTGAAAAGAAATAAGATAATTATTCTAAAGAATGAAGATGAGGAGTAGATTAGTGATCATGACACCTTGAATAAGCATGTAACAGGTTTGTATAGAGAACTTTTTCCTGTCCAAATTCGTGGTGCAAGTGGGAACAAACTCCCGTTAGCTTTCCATAGTTAGATAATCATAGTACGGATGATATGAAACAAGATATCAGTGCTAAGGAAATGAGGAAAGCAGTATTTTGAATGCAACCTTGGAAAGCACCAGGCCCGAATGGATTCCCTGCTGGTTTTTATCAAAAGGATTGGGAAGTTGTTGGCAAAGTTTTGAGTAATTTTGTTCGTCAGGTGTGGACCAATCCGAGCAGTGTGGCTGATATCAATAAAATGAACATTTGTCTTATTCCTAAAGTGGAGCAAACTCAAATGGTGGCTCAATTTTTCCAAATATTCTTGTGTAATACAAATTATAAAGTGATTAGCAAGGTGATAGTTGGAAGGTTGAATCCAGTTTTATCGAAACTTGTATCTCTATACCAGACAGGATTTGTCCCAGGCAGATCCATTCATGAAAATATCATTATTGCTAATGAAGCTATTCACAGCATGAGCATGATGAAAGGTAGAAAAAGGGCGTTTGCTATGAAAATTGATTTAACCAAGACATATGATAAATTAAATTGGGAGTTTATATGGAGAATTTTAGTGGATATTGGCTTACCGGAAAAGATGACCAACATTATTATGCATGGCATTTCATGTGTGGAAACTAATGTGAATTGGAACAGTAGTAGAAATGAGTTTTTCTGTCTTCATCGGGGTATCTGTCAAGGGGATCCCATAACACCTTATATTTTTGTGTTGTGCATGGAGAAGTTGTCTCGTATGATTGATCATGCAGTTAATGCGAAAGAATGGAAATCTTTTTAGATTGGAAGAAATGGGATGCATTTATCTCATCTAATATTTGCGGATGACATACTAATTTTAGGGAAGCCACAGAGAAGCGAATTTTATGTATCAAGAAGACTCTTGATTACTTTTGCAAAATTTGTGGTCAATAAATTAGCAAGGAAAAAATCTAGTATCATGTTTTCTAGTAATGTGTCTAAGAGCATGAGAGCTAAAATGATGCGGCTATATGGTTTCAAGGAGACTAAAAGCTTTGGTAAATACTTGGGAGTTCCTCTAAAAGAGGAAGCTCTTAGAAGAAATGATTTCAACTATGTGATTAACCGAATTTAAAGAAGTTATCCAATTGGCAAGGGAGGCAGCTTTCGTTTGCAGGAAGAGTAACCCTTACTAAGAGTGTTATGGAAGATGTTCCGATATACCCGATGATGACAAACTTGCTGCCTAAGGCTTGAATAAAAAAGATTCACAAAATCCAGCGTGATTTTATCTGGGGTATATTGAGGATAAGAGGAAGCATCATGTTGTCAGCTGGGAAAAGGTTATGACAGCCAAGTAGTATGGAGGCCTTAGGCTGCAAGATCTTAGCATTATGAACCAGGCGTGTATTATGAAGCTTGCACTACAAAAAAACGCGTAAATTATGGCGGTTCATTCAAGTAAATTATGGCGGTTTCAACCGCCACAATTAATGAAAAATGGCGTTTTTAAAACGCCTTAAATTTGGCTACCGCTAGGAAAATAGTGGCGGTATAAAATTAACCGCTGTGCCGCCGTTTTGTACATAGTTTAAAATGGCGTTTTTTGATTGAAAATGGCGGCGGTTTTAACCGCCATATTTTTCATGTAAAATATTTCTACATATTTTTATGTCAGCTGAAACCGTCGTAAATTACTACTATTAGGAAAAAAAATATTTGAACTCCACCAATATATATATATATATATATATATATATATATATATATATATATATATATATATATATATATATATATATATATATATATATATATATATATATATATATATATATATATATATATATATATATATATATATATATATATATATATATATATATATATATAACACATAAAATAACGTTATCTTATGTCAATTTTTAATTTAAATTACAAGACCTTCCATCTAGTCATAGAATCATAGAACTGGTACATGATTAAAAAGAAAATTTCTAGGCGACATGCTTAATTAAAAGGCTAGTCCACAGATGCATGCATATATATGTGTATACAAGTGAAAAAAAGAAACCAAGTGGAATATAAAGCTGAAAACTAAAGATTAATGCATAAACAAAACTAAAGATAAAAAAATGAAAATAATAATGCATAGACATAACTAAAGATACAACCACTTCCCAACCAGCTGCTTTCCAAGCCAAACTATTTCCACCATCCAGCCCAAATAATCAAGGGACTACATCTTTTACAGGTAATTAATGATATAAATACAAGGATATTTGAGACTACAACATTGTTTAACTGAAAATCTCAAAGCTTTTGATTATCAAATAGTAAAATTAAATTCAATAAGCCAAAACAATAAACTTAAAATAAAAACATAAGACTACGTGAATAACATTGGATCTTTGACATGAGGGGTGCATAATAGTACCATGGATTCTTTAGAAGACTTTAATCTTTTGAGGTTGACAGTAGCATCCATTTAGATGATGTGCCAATGCCATTTGGGGTCTTATAATGTTCAGCAGGGAAACCTATTCCTCTATGAGAGTTGTCTCCCAAAACCAAATCACCATAACTATACGTATATTCCTCACTGTTGAGCTATGAAGGAGGTGTCCGGTCTTCATGAGTAATAAGTTGATTCGGCTAAGAATCCACCAAAACAAAAGGCTGGGGCATCTGATTTAAATTACTATCTTCATTGTTGGTCCAAATCCAAACACATGAGACCTCCTGTTAAATAACAATAAATGCAAGTCACACTAAAGCAACTATAGACATAGATTATCTGGCCTCAATTAAATTAAATGCATTTTTATTCAGAGACATTCGAAGACGAACAATTTAACTTTCAAGTTTCATCAAGTTGTAGATTTTCATGATAAATATATTCCCTCTAGGATATTTAAGTGAAAAAGATATAAATAATTTTACGAAGCATGTGAAGCTTAATATGTTTCTATAAGTAAAAAGTGTCACAGAACAGAACATAGCTGAGCCACATTTACCATCATCTCCTGGTTTTACCGGCCAGAGATCCTTAAAATACATATTCCAAATCAACATGTTTATATTAGTATAAAAACATAACCAAGGTATTTATATAAGAGAAAATGGAAGTTATATTAGTATAAAAACAGGAACTACTTTTTTTATGAAATAGTGTTTTTATCTAATTCATTTAAACAAAGTAAAAAGGTGTTGATGTTACTATGAGGTAATAGCCAAATAGCAAAAATGTATGAAGCATAATGTTAATTAAACAGAATAAATTGTGTGTTATTAAGTGGCTACTTCCTTCTACTTTTATCCCTGGGCTTGGCTTGACATGTGACTTGGCCTAAAAAGCTAATAAGGCAAGTCATGCTAAGAAAATCGGGAAGAAATACTGAATAACAAAGGAATTTTTCCTTAAGTAACAAGAGGAAACAATTTCAAAACATATTAGAGACATAACTCAGTCGCAAGTGCGGGATTAGGAAAGAAAAACTTGCCTAGTTGTCATAATTCGTGTTTGGCTACTGTAGTTTTTGCAATTCAGGATTTCAATCCCTTTTTTTTTTGTAATTGTGGAGCGGTTTGTTTCTTATTGTAAAAGTAAGTCTCACTAAAGCCCATGAAGAGACTTCGACATTTTCAAGATGAAGAAATCTGAAATAGTACAAAATTAATCAACAACTATATATCAAAGGCTGAAAACGATAAGAGAGAGCATTGGAATTTTCATCAATTGTGCGCCTTCCTCATACCAAAAGGTTTAGGCTGCTCTTCAGAATCCGTATTAATAGCCAATGCAGAAAATGATAACTAAGTTGTATTAAAAAAGCAGCTTGACAGAAAGTCTTTTAACTATGAAGAAAATACCGGCTTGTTCAAATTCAAATACACATTTTGTACTTATTTTGCGACAAATTGAAAATAAAAAATCAAACAGTCACCAAAGCACTACAACTCAGATTAACAATACTGGTACTCACCTGCGCAACTTTTCCGACAAGCTTGTCTAGAAGCAAACCTAAGACAGAGAACTAAGAGCCAAAGATTACTACTTGCACCTTCATCCTCCAACTGAAATCAAGGCTTAAGATAAGAAGACGTGGTGTAGTTTAATCCCTCTTTCTCACTCTTTCAGCACCGAGCTCAAGGCTGCCACATGGTCTCCGTCTGCCTCCTTTGCATGAACTCTTATGAGACAACATAACACATCTTCATTTACTGTTCTCCCTTTAAGATGAGCGATCTATAGTATATGAACTGAAACTTGTGTCTTCACCAAGATATTTGTTAACATTGTTTCTTTTTCTCAATACTTAATGTCATAGAATAAGCTTGCTTCTATTGAATATGTAGAAACGATTAGAGTCACTAACAGAAGCAGAGCTAGAAGTACTGTTTCTAGAAGTTAAGGAAGAGATGAGTCATTAGCTATAGCTAGTGATGAAGAGGTGAACTGAAGTATTTTGTTTGCATATAAACAATGAAGTTTTACAACAATACTTAAACATAAATAATATCTATATGGATTAGTTTAGAAAGGTTTCTTTATGTTTGCTACAGTTCACTCTCTCGCACAAATTATAGAGAATTCTAATACTATAGGGTTTGGTATCTTAACAAAATGTAATGCGCAAGATTATTTACAAAGCACATAAAGACAAGTTAATTCCATGGAATCCATAAATGAAGAAATTCTCTTTAGAAATTAATGGTATAGATTGATAAATATTATCATCCCAAAGTGACACATTTTATGTGTGAAGAAGTAAATCATATAATTAGGTGTTTCTTAATCATTACACTATGAGAAAATAAAGCTTGGCATAATTATTGATTATATACCAGAATTATTCATGTGCTTAGGCATCTCTATTTTGTATATCACTCGCCCTTCTTATTTTTATAAACATGACAGAACCATTTCACATGCGTATGCTGGATTGGGGGGCACTTGGTTTGATCCTGAAACAAACAAACAAAATACAGCTTAAAGGAGACCTCCAAGACAAATTCAGGTAATTTTCAGTTCATATTGAAAGACATAGCAAATTAACACTCAGCCTTTGTTGTTTTCTTCTTAAATATCCAAAATTTTCTGAAGCATTTAAGTTGATGGATGAAACAATATTTTTATTTGTGCTCAAACTTGGGAGATCAGAGAACTCAATAAAAAAACAATCTGAAAACAACAAACATAAGAAAATATTCCAAGAGAAAGTATCAATCAAAGTGCCCAGAGGCATTCTTCTACACGAATACATCAAGAGCTTGAACTTAGACCAAAACCCTCTGAATGCATATAAACAATTTAGTCTCAAAAAAGCGTAAGTGCGGTATTACCTTGAAATTGGCCGATTGCGAAATTGGGGATTGTCGAGCAGTAAAAAACCTTACTGGAGCAGTTGAACGGACGATTGGAGCAGTAGAACGACCGATTTCGGAACTACGCACTACAGATTTGCGGCAAAACGGAACAAAAATGAAGGATCAAGCGATTGGTAGGGTTGATTGGTAGGGATTGATATTAACAATGATATCGATAAGTTTGTCAAACTTCTCATTATTGTTAGGGTTTAAACTTGAATTATCTGAAGGTTCTACATAGATTAAGAAATAGATTGTAAACGAATTAAAAGGAAAAAGAGAGAAAGAGTGCAAGGAAGAAGAGGATTTTTCGTTTCTTTGGAGAGGATATGAAAGGAACTAGGTTTACTTTTTTTTATTCAGGCTGAATAAAATCTATTATTTTTAATTGAATAATGATTAATATTTATTTTATTGTGTAAACGAGAGAATGTGGATATTAACCAACAAAAATAGGGCATATAGGGAATAGTGAAAGAAACGCGCTGGAATAGATAAGTAAATAGTGGCTGTTCAAATCGCCATTTTATTATAACAATTACGTCGTTTGGGAAAACCGTCAAAATCAACCGTAAATTATGGCGGTTTTAAGTAAACGCCATAACTAAACCGTCGTAATTTACGCGATTTTTTGTAGTGTTGGAAGTAAGGTTATAAATGGAGATGAGGATTTATGGTGTAAAATTTTGAGAGGAAAGTACAAGGTAGGAACAATGAGGGAGATTTTGCAGGCTAGAAGTAATGATTTTACTTGTGGAAGGCGATTGTGAAGACTCAACCAGATTTGCGGGAAATTGGGGTTTGGAATATTGGTGATGGGACGAATATTCAAGCTTGGAATGACAATTGGGTGGCTGAGGAAAGAGTATTAGTGACTGTAACGTGACTATCCCGTCTTGCTTGACAGAGGTGTTGAAAGTATTTTGGGTAAATATTTTCTAATATATCGTATCCACAAAGACTGAGTCAATAGTACTGCCGTTCTATAGTCAAATTATAATGAGTGGTAAAAAGTATTGGTTTTGATTGTTTATTCTAAAAGTGCGTATAAGAAAGTAATAAGTAATTGAACTGAAAGTTTGAAAAGTGATTAACAATGGTGATGAATATGTTGAGTTATAGGGTTCATCAACCTATTCATATGCAATTACTCAATTAATCCACAAGTGAACCATTATATAAACTATTCTCTTCATTCATCCTCAAAACTAATATTATGTCTAAGATCAATTTAGAGCCACCTCTACCGGTATGATATTCGATCTCTCAGAATAACAATAAAGATAAAGAGAATTAAACATGATGATTTATTAAAACTTATTCACAATCCCATCTCTGAAAATTAAGAACAAGTCAATATAAAAACCTAGGGCAAAAGTATGAACCCTATCTCTCGATTGAAAGTTCAACAATGATGTAAAATAAAAGCAAGGTTCTTTATTGATAATAAAACTTAACAATTGTTCACAGGAATTAATCAAAGTTATTGCATCTTCATAGGTTAACTACTACCTTAAACTCAACACAATGGGGTTTAGCTCTCCATAGACATGAAGAACACACAAAACTTCATAGACGGATTCATCTTAATCAAGGGAATGTCTTCGATTGATGTTAAATTCTCCGTCGAATGTTGATTTCAGCTCTGGAATATGAATGCTCTCTGAATTTCGCTCACCAAAGATCTATCACTTATGAGGACTAGGGCTTCTATTTATAACAATCTTTCTTTTTAACGAAGCAACCGCGGCGCGACACGGGGTAGGGCGGCGCGGACTAGAGGGTTTGGCGCGTCTCGCCCAGTTCTGCTGCGGTGCGGACTTTGCGTTATCTCACTTTTTGTGCTTTTGCGTCTCCAGTGTCCTTACGCCTTCATGTTTCTTCGTTATTACTTCTCAGCCTTAATACCTGCATCAATAACACCCAAAGTGATTCAATTTGCTTTACAACTAGAATCAAACATCTAAAGTTCAATTCTAACCATAAAATCACTCAAATTCATACGATACGCTCAACTTTAGATCAAAAGGTAGTTATTTTAACACATGAAAATACTGATAATTCATTCCTAACTAGAGGCGAAGGTGAGTGGTTTGTTTGGAGAGAATGGGGAGTGTAATTGGGAAGTGTTGGATTTGATTCCTACTAGTACCAAACTGGAAATTGCAGCAATTCTGCCTCCTGTTGACATTAATGTGGCTGATATCTTTATAATGGCACCTCAAGAAGACTGGTCGTTTGCCATTTGGAGTATGTACAATCACATAATGAGTGAGGAGGTGACATGATGAAGATTTGGAGTAGCATTTGGTCTTTACATGTTCCAGAACGAGTGCGGTGTTTTATGTGGTTAGTTAATCATGATCGTATCCTAATTAATCAGTGTCTGAATGTTTTTGGTTTTGGCAACGCGAGCTGCAAGTTGTGTGGTAGTGCTAGCGAGACGATGATGCATGCTCTTCGGGACTACAAAACTGTGAAAGCTGTTTGGGAGCATAAAATTCATGGAGTTTTGCGCTCGAATTTCTATAGTGGAGACCTGCATGAGTGGATTAGTCTCAACCTGAATGTAGGAGGGCAAGTTGGTAAGGATTGGTGCACTTATTAGGCTATAGGTTCTCATATGGTATGGACTTGGAGAAACAAAATCGTGCATGACGAGAAGTTTTCTCGGCCTTTTAATTTGAAGGAGTGCATTGAGGAAAGAGAAAAAGATTACCAGGCTACGCAGAGTCTTAGTCGCAGGATCATGAGTCGAGGTAGAGTTGACAAATTGGTTAAATGGCATTGCCCTGGTCAGGATTTTGTTAAGTTGAATGTGGAGGGTGCACATGATCGGGATGGTTTGTCCGGATGTGGAGGAGTCATTAGAAATGCAGAAGGTAATTGGTGCGGGGTTTTCTCCAAGCTTGTTGGGCATTGTAGTGTTTTGAATGGAGAATTGTGGGGGATTTTTGAAGGGTTGAAGCTGGTGGTGGAGAGTGGTTACAAGAAGGTCGTGCTGGAAATGGATTCTCAAACGGCGATCGATATTATCAACCATGATATGGATAATAATTGGCGGAAGTTCAATCTAGTGCGAAATATCCACGTTTGGATGTCGAAGTTGGAGAGTGTTGAGATTTGTCATATTTATCGAGAGGCCAATGAATGTGTCAACTTACTTGTGAGGCATGGCAAGAAGCTGAAAATGGGGAGAAGAATAAGAGTGATATTTGTATTTTAAGATTAGTTTTCTTGTAGTTGTTGTTCTTGGGCCTTTGGTCCTCCATTTACTAAAAAAAAAAAATTATTATGATAAACACATAGAAATGTTAGACCAAAAAATTAACTTTAGACTAATAACTTACATCCATTTAGATTAACTAGGATATATAATTCAAGTTGTTTACAACCATGTAGATTAACTAATACATATAAGTAGAACTATCTCATCCGATTAATAGTTCAATTAAACTCAATTTAAATAAAATTAAAATTAAATATAGTCGTGAAATTTTTTTATTAATAATCAAAGATGGCATTAATAAAAAAGCACAAAGGGTGCTAAACAAGAATTACAAAAAAAATAGTCAAAGACATCTCCCACAAAACACCTAACTACTAGATCCTAATACACAAATTCGGACTAACACTCCAATCGACCCAAAGAATGGATTCTCGCACTTTATAAAAGGAGAAAAATCATTCCCAAGCAACAAACTTAATCATACTTACCGTGTCAAAATCCCTCAAAGTAACGCCATTAAAAACTATACCATTCCTACAATTCCAAACACCCCAGCAAAGAGCCAACTATTATCAACCATAAACTTGGACTTACAAAACGACTCCACAAGAAAAAAACGATTAAAGATATTACCCGATAATAAGGCGGTACCAAATCCAAGCCAGTCACAAAACTTAGTCCACCAAAAGAAAGTGACTGGGCAAGAAGCAAATAAGTGATCCGAATCTTCCTCCTCCAACCCACAAAAGGACACACAATTTCAATCATAGTTGACACAATCTTCCTCTTTGCCAAATTAACCTTCGTTGAAAGTTTATCAAGCAAAAGCCTCCAACCAAAAACTAAAACCTTACTAGGAATTTTGGTCTTCCAAAAACGATACAACCCCTTCACAAGAGAGCCTCCCAACCTTGGTCCCCAAACACGCCCTTCCAGAATCATGTCATAAACAACCTTCACCGAATACCCTGAAGAATTTTTCCACCAAATGAACAAATCGTCCAACTCAACCATAGGCGTAGTCCCACCTAATTCCCGAATAAGATCCTCCACATGTTCACCTTCGACTTCTTCTACAAGGTTATCACAAATATTAATGCGCCTCTCTCAAACACCGGAGATCCAAAACCCGTTGTCATTCACCTTTGAACCAGAGGACTCAACAAAATGGAAAAGAGAAGGAAACTGCTCACAAAGTGGAGTCCCTCCCACCAACCACCTGTCTAACCGAAAATCAATAAGATCACCAATTCCAAGTTTGCAAATGATAGCCGAAGGGAACCAATTTTCCAGCGGACCATTCCCCCCGACCCAACCAAACATAAGTCTTTCCACCAAAGAGACACCTTGTTTATTTTATGAGTCACGATATTAGAAAGCATAGCTCTCGTTATGTCACCGTACCTGCAAGAAAGAAAGTTAGTCCATAAACAATTTTTTTCACTCAAGATCCTCCACCTCCGCTTACTATAATTCTAAATTGAAGAAGAGACCAATTCAAATTTTTAGACTTCTATAATTCTAGATTGAAGAAGAGGGCAGAGGAAGGTGTGTTCTCGATACATTAGTAGCTCCACTAAACCCACTAATTCTTTTTTTTTTAAAATTTCATAAGGTTCTGTTTGGTAAAAATAGCGGTTGATTGATAAGCTAGCTGATAGCTTATAGCTTATGACTGATGGTTGATGACTAATGGCTTATAGCTTATAACAGATGGTTGAGATTGATAGCTTATAAGCTAATTGAAGTGTTTGGTAAAATTAGCGGTTCAATTAACTTATAAATGTAAAATGACATAAAAGATATTTAATATATAATTATTTTATTTTAAATTAAAATAAATTATAAGGGTTAAAAATGAATATTAATTAAAATACTAAGGATAAAAAAGGAAGAAAAAATAATAAGCTATAAAACATAAGGTAAAATACTATTTAAAATAGCGTCTGGAAAATAAGCTATAAGCTAGTAAAATAAGCTATAAACTCGTGATGAAAAGACCGTTACCAAACGGGTCTAAATTATCATATGAGCTTATAAAACATAAGACATAAGCTATAAGCTTAAAAACATGTCTTACCAACCAGGGTCTAAATTTATTAATTTACTCTTATAAATCACAACAAT